>NW_024545515.1:0-14245 GCF_018152505.1 Drosophila elegans | reverse complement strand
AGTTGTAAGCGTCAAAACCAAAAGCGGCGAGTTTGTATTAGCTCGAGCGTTGCTCGACTCTGGTTCACAAATAAATTTTGTGACCGACGAGCTCGCTCAGAGGCTCAAAATTGCAAGAAAGGACGTGTGCATGAGCTTGCTAGGCATTGGTGGAACTAATGCCCCAGCCACAAAAAAATACACACGATTGTGAAGTCGCGAGTAGGGAACAGCCAGTTGTCGTCCGATTTTTGGATTATGAAAAATATTTCTGGTGCCTGAAAATAATCAGTTGGCAGATCTTCTTCAAGCCCCAAAAAATAGATATGCCTATCGGCGCTGATACATTCTTTGAACTTTTATCTGTTGGCCAGGTAAAGCAGGGGCCTGAATTCCCCATCTTACAAAAGACAGTTCTCGGCTGGATAGTGTCAGGGAGATGTGCCTCTGAAAATAAGGTAAACGCTGGAGAACTGGTACATTTCAGCTGCCAGGAGGAAGCGTTGGAGTCAATTGACACAACCCTTCAGCAATTTTGGTCTGTGGAGGACTTGCCGCCCAAGGCTAAAGTCCATACTCCTGAGCAACAACTCTGTCAACAACACTTTCAGAAAAATACTCCAAGATTGTCGTCGGGTAGATTTTCGGTTCGTTTGCCGTTTAAATCTGACCCAAATACTCTTGGTTCGTCATACGAAGTTGTGAAACGTAGATTTTTGTCGCTCGAAAGGAAATTGTCAAAGGACCCTTCGCTGAAGAAGATGTATATTGAATTCATGGAGGAATATGATTCACTGGGCCACATGTCCTCCACCAATGACAACATTCCGAATACTCCGCACTATTTTATTCCGCACCAATGCGTTTTACGGCCACAAAGTACTTCAACTAAGTTGTGAGTAGTTTTCGATGCATCGAGCCGTACTTCTACGCAGGTGGTGTTGAATGACATCTTGATGGTAGGCCCAACTATTCAAGAGGAGCTGTACTCGACTCTGCTTCGATTTAGATTGCATGGTTGCCCTTGCGGCCCACGTCAAAAAGATGTATCGCCAAGTGATGGTCGACGAAGCTGATCGTAACTTCCAGCTCATAGTATGGAGACGAGATCCTTCTGAGTCCCTGAAAATCTTTAAGTTGAACACCGTTACATATGGAACTTCGCCAGCACCCTTTTTGACGATTCGGTGTTTAATGCGGCTAGGAGCGATGGCGCAAGCAACTCATCCAAAAGCCGCAAAGGTTATTCAGAATGATTTTTATGTTGACGATTTGTTGACTGGCGCCGGATGCGTTGAGGACCTGCAAAGCCTTCGAGACGAAGTTTCTCAGGTCTTGCAAGAGGCAGGCTTTTAATTGGCAAAGTGGTTTTCAAACTGTCCAGAGTTATCCGCATCTGATAGCGCTGTAATGTCACTTATGGCAGACTCAGACGCCAAAGACCCTTGGCGTGGTTTGGTTACCGGTTAAAGATTACTTTCAATTTCGGTTGGATGACTCTTTCCTGGATCTTCACGCGACAAAACGAAATATTTTGTCGGTGACTGCTCGACTTTTCGACCCACTTGGCCAAAGGCAAGATGTTGCAGACTCTGTGGCTTCGAAAATTGGATGGGACGAGTCGCTACCGATGCAGTTGCTCACGTCGTGGGAGACGTTTAAAGCGACGCTTCTGCAGCTGCCTAAAATTAAGGTATCGCGATTCATCAACACAAATCCACAAGTCCCGATTCAAATACATGGTTTCGCTGACGCTTCCATGCGAGCGTATGGAGCATGCATCTACCTTCGGACTCAAACTGCTGAAGGTTTGAAAGTGTCTTTATTGACCGCCAAATCGAAAGTAGCTCCCCCTCAAGACGAAAACTTTGCCTCGCCTTAAGCTGTGTGCAGCTCACCTTTTTAGCAGATCTCTATAATCGTGTCAGGCCATTGTTAAATTCTCCCATTGAGAATGTTTTCCTGTGGACAGACTCCGAGAACACTTACACTGGATCAAAACCCACCCCATGTCGTTGTCGGTTTTTGTTTCGAACCGGCTTGCAGAAACTCAGGAGTGGTCGGAGAAAGCAATTTGGAGACACGTTCCCACGAAAGTCAACCCAGCAGACATAGTGCCCCGAGGATGTTACGTAGAGGAGCATACAACGTCCATTTGGTTCAGTGGGTCTTCGTTCTTGCTAGACTCAGAAAACAATTGGCCTGTAAATAAACATTTCGAACTGCCGGCTGATGTAATGTCGATGGAGCTACGCAAATCGGCAATAGCTCTCGTAGTCAGCCCAGAGCCAAATTATGTGCTTCAGAAAATGGAGTCCTTTTCGTCGCACCTGAAGCTTCTGAGAGTGTTCGTGTGGGTTTTTCGTTTTATTCAAAGGTGCAGAAAGGTGTCGAAGCCCTTTGAAAAAAGTATTTCGCCAAGAGACCTGGATTTCGCTTTTGATAAAATTGTCGAAGTTATCCAATTTCACGAATTCAGGGACGACATAAGAAAAACTCGGAAAAATAAACCAGTAGCAACGAATATTCAAAAGTTAAACCCATTTTCTTCAGGAAAATAAATTAGATTGGTGCTCCTCGACATTGCTACGAGTTAGGGGTCGGTTATTGAAAGCTCCTATCCCGTACGAAGCCAAATTTCCGTTGTTGCTGTCTAAAAGCTCACAGTTCGTCAAATCCAATGTGTCATACCTGCACGTTACGAACTGTCACGCTGGCCCCCGAGCTCGCGTAAGTCGTATGCGCGAGAAAATCTGGCTAGTTAATGCTCAAGAAGTCTGCCGACGAACAGTTCGGTCGTGCATGCTGTAAGCCGCAACTCTTGACGCAAATTATGGGAAACTTGCCAGCAGATAGACTTCGAGCGCTCTGCCCGTTCAATATTTGAGGCGTTGATTTTGTGGTCCCTTCAGCACAACGTATCGTACCCGTGGTAAGCCACCGTACAAGTCGTACGTGGCCTTGTTCGTCTGTTTTGCGTCCAAGGCGGTCCACTTAGAATTAGTTTCTGCCCTAACCACTGATGCGTTCTTGTTGGCATTTCAAAGGTTCGTGAGTCGTCGCGGGATTCCGGAGAAGGTGTGGTGCGACAACGCCTCCAATTTCGTCGGCGCAGATCGCCAAATGAGAGAGTTCCGAGCCCGTCTGGAGGAGCTGGGGGACGGTATCGAAACATTCGCATCAAAAAAAAGGATGGGAGTTTGCGTTCATACCGCCCAGAGCACCGCACTTCGGCGGACTATGGGAGGCAGTTGTGAAGTCTGCAAAGCACCTGTTCCTTCGGACGGTAGGCCAAGACCTCTTGACCGCGGAGGAGCTCTTAAACGCCGAACAACTCATAGCTAGCCTGGGCGTGGAGAGCATGAAGGAGACAGGAAGATCCAGGGGCACAAGTCAGAACAGCAAAGGCCCAGCGCACCATACTATGCAAAAGTCGCAAAGCAAGTCTGGGTCTTTCAAGTTTGACGGCACGGAAAAACCTCTGGAGTTTCTGGAACAAGTAAAATGGTCGGCAAATACATACGGTTTGAACCTGAACCTCATTCCCCGTGCCATGCCAGAATTGTTGCAAGGCAAGGCCCCAAAGTGGTTCATTTCAAACAACAAACACTGGAGGACATGGGGAGAGTTCAACGAATGTTTCCAAACTGATTTCCTGCCGAGGGGATACTTCTCAAAGTTCGCAGATCAGGTCAAGCAAAGGAAACAGGATTTCAGTGAGTCATTCAAGGACTATATGGTTGACATGCAGACCATGATGAGACCACTCGGCTACTCGAGCTGATAAAGGAAAACTGCACGCCTGATCTGAGGATTTCCCTGAGAACATATAAGATAGACGATCTAGAGTCTCTAATGGTGCTGGCTGATCAGTATGCGGAACTCGAGAAAGAGCGATAAGCGTTATATAAGAAAATAAATTCGCACGTCGTGAACCCTAACGAAGCTTGCAGACGGTGTGGCGATCACGAACATTGGGAACGAGGATTCCGGAACCAGCGACTACTTTTCTGCTCGATTTGCGGCAAGGTAGGGGTTAGAAGCGTAGAGTGCTGCCAGAGATCGGGGAAAAGACCAGCGATCCCAGCCGCAGAGAGGCGAGCAGGGGTCGCAAGGTGTTGTCTCTCCAAACTAACGGGCAAATTAATCGAAGAAGAGCAGCAGTTACCCGCAGCGGTAACGATTGGCGGAACCTCATACAAAGCCACAATCGATTCCCGAGCAACAGCCAGCTTTATAAGCGAGGAGCTGGCGGAAATACTGGCTGCTTATGGAAAAATACAAGACCGAGAAGACAAGTTAGGTTGGCAGATGGCAGGTGCAACGGGATAAACACAGAGCTCGAGGTAGAGATCGAGTTCGGCAATAAGCGATTGCCCATGAGCCAGCTGATCCTACCAGGAGTGGTAGACTTGCTGGTGCTAGGATGGAATTTCCTCACAGGAGTGGGCGCCGAAATAAAGTGTGGTGGACAAACAGTGGTGATCCCAGAAAGGAGAAGGCACAACGGGTGGTTGGTGGAAAAATTGTCCGTAGCAGTGGTGCAAACCACAATGCGATGTTGAAAAATTCCTAGAGCAGGAGCTCGCAGAATTTTGAACAATGAGTGGAACATCCAACATAGCCGAGCACCGTATCACCATGAAGGACGACAAACCAATCAAACAGAGATACTACCCGAAAAATCCAAAGGTTCAAGGGGAAATCAATGCGAAAGTCGACGAGTTGCTGGAGAAGGGATGCATAGAACACTCGAGAAGTCCGTACAGCTCCCCGATTGTCATGGTGAAAAAGTAGACAGGTCAGTGGAGGCTTCGTGTCGACTTTAGACAGATCAATGCCAAATCTATCAAAGATGCTTATCCGATGCCAAGGATAAATTACATATTGGACCAGTTGAGGGAGGCGGGATACATAAGCAGTCTAGATTTAAAAGATGGCTACTGGCAAGTTCCCCTAGAAGAAAACAGCAGGCTATTCACGGCGTTCACAGTGCCAGGAAAGGGACTTTTCCAGTGGAAAGTGATACCATTTGGCTTACACTCCGCCTCGACGACTTTCCAGAGAGCACTGGATCAGGTTATTGGACCGGAGATGTCACCACGACATCATCGTGATCGGACGCACACTGGAAGAACACAGAAGAAACCTGCCACCAGCCTCAGGATAAACACCGAAAAAAGTCATTTCTTCAGAAGCGAGCTGCTTTACCTGGGGCACCGCGTTACAAATCAAGGAATCGGCTCGGATCCCGAAAAAGTAGCAGCGCACACATAAACGGCCACAATTAAAAAAACAAAAAAAAAAACCACACACACATAAAACGCACTACAGCTGAGCCGGCAATCTGAAATGAGAGATATACATGAAAACAGGGTTCGCAGGGAAGCAAACCACATGCCAATTAAATGCAGAACGCCGCAAGAGAGTGATGAACCTAGCAGGGTCATTGGCCCCGGCCCCAAAGGGAAGGAAAGATCAACTCTGCAATCCTGGGCCAAGCTTTAAAGTAAAGAGACAATAAGTAAACAACGAATCGATAGGAAATTGCTCTTACCATATCGATGTGGGGGCGCTGCGATTTATAGCGGCCGATTGGCACCGGACCATAGCGTCGGTCGGTCGGCACAAAATACTGGAAATATCGGCACGGAGTCACACGGTGGAACATCGATAACATCCGGTGGCAAGGCCACGCTAGGTTACGGAACCGATAGCAGCTGAAGACCAATCGGCTGGGCGGAGAGTGACCATACAACGGAGAGTCACACTGGAGAATATCGATAACACCGATAGCAGCAGGAGACCGATTAGCACGGCGTAGAGTGACCATCCAACGGAGAGAACAAAGCACGGAAATAGATAAAATCAACGGGGGAAACGTCTGGGGCAAGAATTCAAAAGTCTATGGGAAAACGTCTGGGGCGGGAGATTCAAAGTCTGGAAGGCGGATCGGCGATGTGGAACTCAAGAAGGAGTTACCAGTTACCAGTAACGCGGCGAATTCGCCGGTAGTAACGGTAGTGCGGCGAGAGAGAGTGGTGCCCTGAGCACCAGACAAGGATAGGAAGAGTCCGAGAGGGACAGCAATAAAAGAGAGCAGCGAATGGAAGCTGGATCAGTCGTTTTCTACCAAGTCAACAAGTCATCAAGTGAACCAGTAACCAGTGAACCGGGTAGAACCGGGTAGAGCCGTGCGGAGTCATCAAGGAAACAAGATCGCTACGTCGAGACGTTCGGGACTTAGAGCTAAAGTCTCCGAATTGAGGAGGTAGCTGAGGTCCTTACGGCATCACACGGCTAAGCTTGGCATCCCAACCGGCGTGTCCGACAGAGTTGAACAAATAGAATTCTTCGACGAAGAACCGTGGGCTCAGAAGGAAAGTGGTCTTGAACCAGCTGCCAGCCTGCAAGGACTGCATTGGCGAACTCCGTCGTATGCCTGATCGTCCTGCAGGAATTGTACAAGGTCTTAGTGCGACTAGCCCGGAAGGACGTGCGTTTGTTCAGCTAGTGTCTCGAAAGGCGTATGCGTTGAGAGCTTAGCAGTTCACCGCTAGAGTCCCAGAACGTTAGCTTACCGAATCATGAGCGCTACGCCAACAAGGAGCAGAGCCAGTCGAGACATTCGGAGGCAGAGCAAGGACAACGAGGACACCCAGGACGACGAATATAAATACGTTGGATTCTAAAGTCTGCGGCAGAGAGGATAGGGTGGAAGCGTTCGTTAGAACCTGCGTTGGCGGCTTCCGGCGTACGCCTGAACCGTCAGGTAGAAACTGAGCCGACGACCAGTGCGACCGGCCGGGACAGAGCAAGGGACAGGAGGCTGCGGTTGCGAAAGGCGTACGCCTTGAGAGTATAGTGCCTGTTCACCCTAGTCTGGGAACGGTGACGCATTCCTAAGCCCTGTTATCCCGCCGAGCCAAAGGCAACAGAAGACATCGCGAGCGAAACCAGCGAGGGAGACACCACTTCGCAGCAAGCACAACCCAGCGAGACGTTCAATAAGGGAAGGAGGCGACAGCGGAGCATATTTCCCCATTGTCAATACAAAACCCCGGCCGAGGGTCAAGACGGCGAATAAAAGATCTTCGTATATTCCCAATCTTTCTGTGCGTTTTCACTGATCAATAGGGCGGTCACGTTTACATAAATTTGGTGGGACGAACACTTACATCTTCAGAGATAGCAGCACGACATTCGTAGCGAGCGGATAAACCAAGAAAATCAGTTCGTTATCATCTCGTTGGTGTCTAAGCTCTTCGATATCCTTGTTTGCCATAGCGTTTATTTGTATTTATTTGTATTTAATTATTTATTTTTCGAGTATCGAAGAAGTGTTAAATATTTATTTTTATTTATATTTTGTATTTGTTAAATAATTTTAAAAAACGAGTGGTATACCGAACGCACACAGTGTACGGGGAGCTAAGTACCAAGAGAAAGCAAAAAAAATCTAAATAGGGTTTCTATATTATTTAATAATTACAATTAATTTTCCAAGCCATACTTAAGATAGGAACATTGCCATCAGCATGGAGGGAAACAAAGGTAGTCTTTATACCCAAAGCGGGCAAAGCCTCGCACACGACGACGAAATATTTGAGGCCTATAAGTCTGACATCCGGTCTACTTAATAGTTTTGAACGACTGATTGGACTGCATACCAGGTCAGTCATGGACTCAAAACAATTATCAGCAGCACAATGTGCATACTCAAAGGGCAAGTCCATCGAATCAGCTCTACACGCGGTAGTCAGCCAAATCGAAAAGTCACTCAAACACAAGGAATACACACTAGTTGCATGCCTAGAAATAGAGTGCGCTTTCAACAATGTTCTCCCTGCAGTCATAACCGAACCCCTCACCGACCTGGGTGTTGAGTTTTAAGTCGTAAGGCTAATCCATAAATTGCTGATGAGCAGAATGGTAACCTCCACCCTAGAAGCCTCAACACAAACAAGGTTCGTGAACAGGGGTACCCCTCAGGATGGTTTACTCTCCCCTCTACTATGGAACATCGCAGTAAATAAGCTACTCTTTAACATGGAAGGGGGTGGCTGTAAGATTGTGGCATATACGGACGACGAAGCCATTATTTTCTAAGGGAAATTCCCTCAGACACTATGCGATCGAAGCGACCACCAAACTTAAAATACTATCTGACTGGACAACAGAAAGAGGTCTAGAGGTGCCCCCTCGAAAACGGAGCTGGTGTTGTTCACAAACAGATACAAGGTTCCTCAGCTAAACCCACCAACATAATAGATAAGCGTCTGACATGGAAACTGAACAGCCAAGAGAACGAGAAAGAAAACAATAGCCCTCTATTCCTGCAAAAAAGCAATCGGAACGAAATGGGGCATGTCCCCGATAATCGTCAACTGGATCCACACAGCGATAGTAAAACCTATTCTACGAAGTGTCAATATAGTGGACTGCGCTAACAAAACAGACAACCACAGCAAACCTTAACAAGGTTCAACGTATGGCATCCTTATGCATAAGCGCCACCCCAACTAGGCGCTAAATGCTATTCTGAACCTTCCCAGGCTGGACTAAGCCGGCATGGAGCGGGCCAAGATAGCTGCGATTCGAATGAGGGACTTAATGGAAACCCCAAACATGTGGTTAGGCCAGGATACTCCAGCAAGACACAACGATCCCACCTAAAACGGATCTATGCGAATCAATTGAATACAGCCACACCCCCTTTGAAGCACTGCTCCCAACCAGAGAAGGCTGGGAACAAGGTCTACCGGGCCTAATAGAGGCAGTAGGTATATACTCCGACCAACTTAACATCAGGAAATCCTTCAGACTTCCGGATCCCGGCAGTGTCTTCCAAGCGGAAGTGTATGTCATAATTGAAGCTTTGATGTTCCTAAGCGGCTATTAGGTCGATTATCTTGACCAATACAAACTCTCAAACTCTCAAATCTCTACATGAGATGGCTTTGCAGTTTAAAGTATACCTAATATGGGTCCCGGGTCACCGAAACATTGCAGGCAATTGTTTTGCAAATGAGTTGCCAGGCACTGCCGTTCCTCTCCTTCCGGGCAAAAAGAACATTGGTATGCCGATGGCCACCTACAAGCTTACCATTAAAAACAAATATAAAGAACTTGCGAGCCTAGCATGGACCCTGTAAGACATTGTCGCATCTCTCGCCAGACATGGCCAATTATTGATGCATAGAGAACTTCTTAACTTCTAAAGCTAAACCGTACCGAGTGCGGAATGCTAATCCGAGTGTTTACAGGCCATTGGTTGGTCGGCAGACATGCAAGCAGACTGGGCGCGCCCCAAAACGATTTCTGCAGAAGCTGCAGGGTCGAGGAACAGTACCTGTTCTGTTCCTGCCCGGCCATATGCAGAGCTAGACTGTAACACCCTAGGGAACTCCCGTCATGCTAGTCTATCTGAACTGGCGAATGTAAGCCTCAAGCGAATAATAAAATTCATGCAAGCAACCGGATGGGAGCTATGCTAGGTCAGCTGCGGTAAGAGCAGCAGACAATAATATAGGAAAGTGGACACAGATCCACGCGGTATCATAATGGACCTATTTCTATTTCTTGGTTCGAATGCTCACTATCTACCGATGCTTACAAATGCAAAAATTTAAAGAAAGGGCCGAAATAAAAATTAACAGAACGCCGCAGATAAACTTTCAACCTAAACACTCTTTACCTGTTTGGCCGATTCGACAATTGCAACTTCGTTTTTTAAATCCATATTCCAGCGGCAGCAGGCAAATTAAGCAATTAAAGTTGCAGCGCCGACGAAGAAAGGGCTTGGACAACAACCAAAGGAACGGCAGAAAAGTTCCACCGACGAAATTTATTTCGGAAGATTAAACCTTTTCTTTTTTTTAGCCGACTCGAATAATTTGCTTGTGTGTGTTTGTTTAATATTTGTTTTAATTTTTACACCGAAAAAATTTGTAAAAAAATCGCGAACTCTACTGCGATTACGCTGGCATCACCATGAAAATTAAAATACTAGTTTGTATTAACGAAACGCGAAACTTTTGTGAATGCAGTAGGATTCGGCGGGAAAGGAGTGGTTTCGATGGAGTTCAAATAAGCACTAAATTTAATGTTCCAATAATTTATCTTAGAACATTACTTATGCTAAAGTGGCGAGACTGGGATAATTTGCAAAAGCGAATGAACGAAAGCTTTATTGGCTCCCGCTCTCGCCCTACAATTCAGTAACTTTAATTTAAATCACAGCGCCAAACAAGTAATAAACCGATATATCCCTGTTAAGTTCTGGGATAAGGTCCCAATATGTCTGAGTACATACGCTGAAAAGGTCGGTCAGCTTCTGCTGCTTGCCTTGTTGCTTTCTAGTTTTACAAACTTCACACCTCCGTATGTATTCCCAATCCTGTCGAACCATTCCTGGCCAATAAAATTTCCCACGAATCAGGTCAAGTGTTTTTACCATCCCTACATGAGCGGATACTACTGCATTGTGTGCGCGGTCAACAACAGAATCAATGAGCTGCACCGGAATCCATAGCTTCTAGGCCTTCACGTTGCTTTCTTATGAACTATATTTGTGTTCAGTACGAATACATATAAACTGATCTAATACTTTCACATCCGGGTATGATTCTTGGTTGTCTTAGATTTTGACTTTCATTTTAACATATTCATCTTATTGAAACCAGGGCGACGCAAGATCAATGTCAGGACCATACGACTCTATGACTGCTATATTTACGCGACAAAGCGTCTGGTACCACGTTCCACATGTTCTTTTCCCCCTTACTTGCATAACACTGCAAAAAGATTTTTTGGAGGAAATTTGGATTTATTAGCACTGGAGCTGATGTTAACGCTATTTTTAGTTGTTCAAACACTGTCTGCGTCTCGGGTGTCGACGTAAACTTAGCTTTTCACCCTAACAAGTCGGTTATCGGTGAAGCTTATTCCGAAAAATTTGCCATAAACCTCCGCTTAACCTAAAATTCCTCACATCCGGCCAACTCAAAATTGATTCAATCTTGTTTGTATCCGCCGATATTCCTCCTAAACTTATGATGAATCCCAAGTATTTGATAGTGGTTACTGCAAATTGAATTTTATGTATATTCAACGTTAAATTTGCTATTAGAAACCGTTCCGCTAACTTTCTTAAAGTATCAACATGCGAATTAAAGACTTCGGAAACTACACATAAATCATCCAAATATCCAAAACAATAATACTTCAAATCTGGGGGTATAACTTCGTTCATTAGTCTACACATGGTCTGCGGAGCGTTACAAAGTCCGAACGGCATTACTTTGATATGATATAATGGCTTTCCCGGGACTGTAAATGCTGTAACGCTACGAGACGATTTTATCAAAGCTATCTGCCAAAAGGCATCTTTCAGGTCTACTTTCTAAATAATACTAGCAACTGTTGGTGACTATCTTCTATGTTCTCTGTACCTTGCACTTCTCGCGAAGCTGCACTTCTTATGCCTGTCAGATTGCATCGTTACCTTAAAGCAGAGATCTGTCTTTAAAATCAAAAATATGTCTATAGTCGACGACAGCCTGTGATGTAGAGTCACTTGATCTCACATCAGACTGGGCACGACTTGAATGACTTTCCTTATTTGGCTTTCGACCGCGTTTCTTTGGCTTATCCGGTATGTGACTCACTCCAGATGCCTGATTACGGTTTTCCCCTAAAGATCCTAAATCTTTTCCCGACGCATATTTTGTCATACTTCGGGTGATATGTTTCTTGATTGTACCTATGTTGTTTAATCCTTGCTTGTTTCTACCAGCACCTAATTCTCTAGAGTCTGTACCTGAAAACAACCCTTTCTTTTGTTGCTTAGCCAACTCCACTTTGGCTGATCGCAACGTGTCCAAAAGCTTTTCCTCTTGCCCAGGTAGCTCTATTCTTCGCAGATCGCGAGGGTGAGTCATCTTTGGACAGGTCTGGCACATATAAAACTCCTCCACGTACTTTGTTATGCACGATTCATGATAAAGATGCTGGGAAGGAGTAGCTCGAACGCGCTTTTTTCCTTCCCACAGTATCATTTGGCAAATCGAACAGAGTTACGCATGCTCAGAAGTGTCCTGAGTATAATAACGTTTCTTTAAATTATCGTTACTCAGTGATTTCCGTGGTAACCTTGCTTCGCTGCAGCGCTTGCACCCTTTAAAAATCTCGTCTACGTATTATTTTAAAAAATCTTTTTCCAAACAAAAAAAATAATACACAATAATAAAAAAATCTGCTGATGAATTCTTGCAAGCTCGTTTTATCTGCACTCTAGCTGCGGTTAGAACTTCGTATTCTACAAAGGATTGCATTTTACCAATTCCTAGCGCAGATTATTTGATCTGAATATACCGATAAGCCTTTTAAAATCCGGTACTTAGTTGGACTTGGCCAACTATAAGCAATTCCAAATCAGCGTTTTGATAGGTACCGCATTTATGATTTTTGACAAACGCTCCGACAAAATTCGTGTTCCACCTGCTTCTCTACGAACCATGTGATTTGCTTTACTTGTTTTATGTTTCTTTACTTGTTGTACACTACTTTACTTGTTGGTGTGATGCTAATGACTAATCGACTTATCTAACCCCTATTCCAAGGACAACAAATTTTTTTGTTCTTCGATATATGTTTGCCATTCTAGACGTTAAGTCCTCTTTTTTAGCCCCACGTTGGACGCCAATCTGTAATATACCAATTGATCATAATTTTAATCAAGGTCAGGAGTCGACCCCGATCGTTGTTTCGTTTAGATGACTTGTACGGACTGACGATTTTCGGTTTGAATATCCATTAAACTCAGCCAGCAAAAACAGCCGGTGGGGGGTTCGTTGAAAATATCAGTACAATCGATACTTCGGGTATACACAAGATAATAGGAAAATGCTTGCCTTATTATGCTACTACTCAAAACATTTAGCAACCTACATAGAAAAAATACATGAAAGTTAGCTGGACCCATCCAGTGACTACGAAGATGTTATTCATAGGGATCGCATCTCAACCCACCCTACCTATAAGCCTGCGTTTTATGGTTAAAAGCTCCCAAAAGTTCTCGGGTTACCCTTACTTCATTATAATAACTCCGTAAATCCGCATTTCCAAAACGTTATAATGTTTGTTTTATTTGTCACTGCAACCTACATAGAAAAAATACTTAATACCGAGGGTCAAGTCGGCGAATAAAGATTTTCGTATATTCCCAATCTTTCTGTGCGTTTTCACTGATCAATAGGGCGGTCACGTTTACATAAATTTGGTGGGACGAACACTTACATCTTCTGAGATAGCCGCACGACATTCGTAGCGAGCGGATAAACCAAGAAAATCAGTTCGTTATCACCTCGTTGGTGTCTAAGCTCTTCGATATCCTTGTTTGCCATTGCGTTTATTTGTATTTAATTATTTATTTTTCGAGTATCGAAGAAGTGTTAAATATTTATTTTTATTTATATTTTGTATTTGTTAAATAATTTTAAAAAACGAGTAGTATACCGAACGCACACAGTGTACGGGGAGCTAAGTACCAAGAGAAAGCAAAAAAATCTAAATAGGGTTTCTATATTTTTTATAATTACAATTAATTTTCCAAGCCATACTTAAGATAGGAACATTGCCATCAGCATGGAGGGAAACAAAGGTAGTCTTTATACCCAAAGCGGGCAAAGCCTCGCACACGACGACGAAATATTTGAGGCATATAAGTTTGACATCCGTTCTACTTAATAGTTTTGAACGACTGATTGGACTGCATACCAGGTCAGTCATGGACTCAAAACAATTATCAGCAGCACAACGTGCATACTCAAAGGGCAAGTCCATCGAATCAGCTCTACACGCGGTAGTCAGCCAAATCGAAAAGTCACTCAAACACAAGGAATACACACTAGTTGCATGCCTAGAAATAGAGTGCGCTTTCAACAATGTTCTCCCCTGCAGTCATAACCGAACCCCTCACCGACCTGGGTGTTGAGTTTTAAGTCGTAAGGCTAATCCATAAATTGCTGATGAGCAGAATGGTAACCTCCACCCTAGAAGCCTCAACACAAACAAGGTTCGTGAACAGGGGTACCCCTCAGGATGGTTTACTCTCCCTCTACTATGGAACATCGCAGTAAATAAGCTACTCTTTAACATGGAAGGAGGTGGCTGTAAGATTGTGGCATATACGGACGACGAAGCCATTAGTTCCTAAGGGAAATTCCCTCAGACACTATGCGATCTAGCGACCGCCAAACTTAAA
>NW_024545514.1:0-6325 GCF_018152505.1 Drosophila elegans | reverse complement strand
GAACGTCGAGATCTCGGAAACTATAGAGCTAGTGATTTGGGACTTGGCATGCAGACTCTGGTAGTTCCCAGGCAGCACAAGTTTGCGGAGCCACGTCCACTCTAACGCCCACAAATCGTGAAAGTATGTACTGTCGCTTCAAGTAAAACCTGTTTAGAACAACCTTCTGAAGTTGTTGTTGTGTTTGCGTTTCGGTCATATCTATCGGTAAACCCAATTTGTTAAAATCGAGCTATTTATTTTAGGAGTTAAAATTTTGAATTAAAAATGTACCAACTTTTATTTATAATTCATCTTTTTCATCTTCATCTTTTTGTTTTGCTCTATCTGACCTCTTCAAGAACAACATCGCAAGAGAGACATGATATTCATTGGGTATTTTCAGCGTAAGCAACGTACAGAAGCTTTCATACAACATTTTTAGCGGCTTATTAAAAACCAGGAAGTTTTAGTGCAATAAAAGTGCTTAATATTTTAAATAAAGGTATTAATTTCCTTTTTACAAGCGCAGCACAAAAAAGTATATGTAGTATGTTTTGTGTTTTGTGTAAATCAATATTGTGTTTAGTATAATTTAAGTGAGAGCTTTCTTGGTTTGTCTTTTCTATGTTTGGTTATAGTTTTAGTTGTGATGGCGCATTCTTCGGCTCAAACAAATCTTTTGTATAATATTCTTAAGCATTTACGGACATAAGTGCCGAAATGTGCCTTAGCAGCCTAGCAATTATACGAAAAGGTAACCCAACATCAATCTTTAAAGAATTAAAATATGTGAAAACCAAAAACGTTAAAATTTTTTTTTTCCATTTTTTCCCCGATTGATCCTATGAAAGCTATAGGATATAGTGTTACGATCCGACCAATTCTTGTTCTATATATTTATAACATTTTTCTAGATTTTTGGTACAAGTTTCAAAGCCGATAGCCCTCTAGAACCATTTATGGCCGCGGCTCCCATACAAGCCCGACCACTGTGCACTGGTCGGTCGCTGTTTGTCGATGCAAGCAGACTAGAGAGAGAAAGAGAGAGAGAGAGAGAGAATTACAGAAGTGTTAGCGGGTGGGGTGGGGGTGCTGCACGCTCTTGGCTGTTGGCTATTCAGTTCCACATATTGCGCCACCTAAACATCGATTGTTTTCTAGGGGAAATACTTAGAAGCTGACTTACGGGTATCTAATAGTCGGGGAACTCGACTATAGCGTTCTTTCTTGTTTTTAAATATTTTATATAGTATTGCAAAGGTTCTTCGAAACTAACGATTTGTAATTTGAATATTCAAGGTCCATTTTCCATTTACGGCAAGAAAATGGATAAATTAAGGTGTATATTTGTCAACTCAAACGTCGATATTGTGTGTATCAGAAACTTTTTTACAGTCAAACTCTAAAGATTTATGATAGTGACCCGAAATACAAATAAATACATTTCCCTAAAAATCTTAAGTAACACGAAAAATAAATCGATATTTTTATGTATCGATATACAAAAATTACGTTTTATCGAATTGCGGATTTATTTTTTATAATAAAGATTTTCTGATATCTTAAGCAAAGGTTAACGCAGGCCAACAGAAGTTTTGTGCAAGGCCCAACCCCGTATAATTATGATAAACAAGGGTTTTCTATGCATAGTTTCTCAGTACATTTATATTCAATCAGCTCTGGTACAAGAAGTACAACAAAAGTCGTATAAGTCTTCTATATGATCGTCTTTGTGCATTCCTAAATTACGCTGAAGCAAGTAATGCACATAGTTTGTGAATCTTCACTGGGAAAACTTATGAAAAATAATTTTTAAAAATCCAAAACAACGTGAGAAATGTCTCAAATGACAGAAGCAACGCCTTTCTATGTCCAAAAACAAATTCTGGAAGAAAATATTTTTATTTGATTTTTAAACGATGTGCACAAATTGTAATTTTTCAATTTAGCTGTATGTTTGAAAATTAAAATGCACATATATTCGCTTTTACTTAAGTAAGGGAAGGACATTAATGACCCTATAAAAATGTAAAAAAGGCCTTTAATTTGCACAATGCATACCATAATTTGTTGACCATTCTTAAAAATATAACTAAAATTTTTTTTTTCTTAATGATGAATTGTGGTCTAGAAATTTTAAAAAATCGAACTTTTTTTCCCATATTTTGAATGTTTAGACTTTAAAAATATGATCCTTAATAGAGTTTTCAAAATTCGAATTATTTTAGGAGATAAAGTCGATTTTGTGACGTGGCGTCCGAGCCATTGAAAATGTTTTCTAAACTTTAAATGCGTTTTCTTGAAACGACTTTTTTGAGGTGGTTGACATGATATTTCAAGTTCTACTGCACCGTTTTCTTCAAAATTTGGTATATATCTTGCTATTTAAATATTCGAAAAGGGCGTCTAAAATTTAAAAAAAATGTCTTGTTTTCAAGTCGACGCTGTTTTGTTATTTTAAATTATTTTTTTGGTTATCAACCCGATAATGACATCTCAACTAATGAAGAAGTTGTTTGATTTTTTTTTTTTCCGATCTATACAAAGGTTGAAATTATGTCAACCAGGTCGATTTTTCGAAGGCTCCTTACACAGGCTTGTCAATATAAAATGTCAAAAAAAAAAAAAAACATAAAAAACTGAATAGGAAAAATTTTTCCATTTCCTTTTTATACAACTTAAAAAAATGCCTAAAATTAAGACTTCTAGACTAGAATACCTCGTTAAATTAAAGATAGCCCAAATAGCAAAGCTAATGGGAAACTATGCTTAAAAATGCCTAATTTATCTTAACCAAGTGCCATTAAGGCTGCAAAACGAAAAAAAACAAAATTTTCCGGGCTGTATTTTTTAGATTTTGATTTATTTATTTGTATTGTACTTATATTTAGTGCGCCAGTCACAATAGATGGCAGACAAAAATAACACTTTTAATTTATAGCTAGTTATGCTAAAATTTAAGCTTAAAACATGGTTCACGTTTCTAAGCTGTTATTAAAATATTTGATTTTAGTTTTTGAAGTGTGTCAATAACGCAGATTTGAATTTTGGTACACTCTTAATTGTTTTGTAGAGATGTGCTGATTGTTTTGAGGCGTTGAAGTAGCTCGATCCAATAACGTACAGCGTAGACAAATAATTGATTTTCAAAAACTTAGTGTATATCTATAACATATTAGATTATGCTCTGGTATGACCCCATAAGGCACCCATATTCTTTACCTACCTTTTGTGAGATTGTTTCACTCCATTTCAAACTTGTATTAAAAAGTTAATCCTACGTTGCTCACTTTGTCTAAAAAGCCAATAGTTGAATTTCTAATCTTAAGTGGCGCTAATACGCTCGTGTCTACCTCAGTTTTATGTATTACGACGCGTTAGTTTTACTAGAGCTTAGCTCAATTTTTCCTTGACCAATTATTTAACATAGTTAGCTCATTATTGACTACAGAAACTCATTCATCAACTTCACAATAAATGAGATACATACTTTTGAACATCGTCTGCATGCATACGGACTTTACACGAAGATATTACACAAAGAATTCGATAAACATACGTGGTGAACAACAATGGTCCTAGCACTGAACCCTGTGTGACACGCCTTGTCATCACTTGGAAGGATGAGCTCTCCGTCTGCGTATTGAACTCAATAGTTTTGATAATTTGGTGATTAACGGTGTCAAAAGCTTTGCTTTGATCCAGCAGTGTCAGTTATGTTACATTTCCTTTGTCTAGATTTCCAGTCGTACAGCTCCTCGATTTTCTAAATCCAGTCTGAGCTTTGTTTAAATAATTTTACAATTCAATATACTTATTTATTTATTATTATTATTATTTATTCAACTTAAGGCTTGCCGCCTGCAGCTTTGCTCGAGTGCGAGCAAATCTCCAACGTGTACTTACGCGCCTAAAAAACTGAGGGTAGGCTATATTGATGACAGACATTCCAATATCTTAGTTCCATTATCTTTTGGATTCGGATTCGTTTCCAGTAACGCAAACTCTTCTGTGTTCACGGGCTCAGTGCTTACTGACACCTTAACGAAAACAAAAGCTCGGCGGTTAAAAACAACTGAGAGAAGATATCGCTTTTTCAAGCCCATTGCTGCCTTAAAAATGTCGTAGTGTGATCGAGTGAGTTTGCTCATTTACGTAATATGGGACCGTAATATATCAAAGCCCAACTGAAGTAGACTCAGCTGATTCTTATTTTCACGGCGAAGTTGTCCAATTCGTGCAACTCAGAAGCAATTTCCGCGTTTGCCTGGGCCGCCTTCCTTGCCTGCAGTTAAGTTCAGGAACTCTCTCAACATCACCCTCCAGCTGCATCGGATCTTACAAACCCAGTTGCTCGCGGTACACTCCTGGCCACCTATACAGATGCCACTGCATTTCTGGCAGCTGTTAGCATACCTTCGTCTTCCTCCCGGCGTGTCCAGACATTCTAAAATGAATTCGAGTGTTACACTAAACGTCGACAAAAGGCATCATGCCCCATTTGTTAAGGGAGCGACCTATCCCTTCAGCCAAAAGTGCGGCTCTTTAAGGCCATTTTCCTCCCGACGTTAAGCCCTAGAGTTACTTGCTTTGGCAACCCTAAAAAGGGTGCAAGCGTGCATTATAAAGGCTCCATGATTTTTCATCTTGACAACGCTCGTCTTCATATTCCAAAACCGGTAAAAAACTATTTGGAAAACAATGGTTGGAAAAATTTACCTCACCCGTCAAATGTCTAGACATTGCCTTTTGTGTTTATCAGTGTTGGGGTGTACCTAGATACTTGTACCAAGACTTGTACCTGGGTACACTTTTTGGTACCTTTTAACTGGGTAAACAAATATGGGACTACTTTTTACCTTACCTAGGTAAAGATTTTTATTTATCTTAAAAATTAGCTATAAAATTTATTTAGGTACTGAAATATTTTTATTCAATTTTATTTTCAAATTCGCTTCATACAACTAAATTGAATTTCGTATTCTTTTCCCCAATATGTAAACAAACAAGAAAGGACATTGCCTTTTCTGGTTATCAGTGTTGGGGTGTACCTAGATACTTGTACCAAGACTTGTACCTGGGTACACTTTTTGGTACCTTATAACTGGGTAAACAAATATGGGACTACTTTTTACCTTACCTAGGTAAAGATTTTTGTTTATCTTAAAAATTTACTATAATATGTATTTAGGTACTGAAATATTTTTATTCAATTTTATTTTCAAATTCGCTTCATACAACTAAATTGAATTTCGTATTCTTTTCCCCAATATGTAAATAAACAAGAAAGGACGCAACTTCGGTAAGCCGAAGTTCATATACTCTTGCAGATATTGCAAAAATAAATTAATTAATTCTTGAAAACATTAAAATATGATTGACCTGCGTATATGTTTAAAAACGTTGAAGCTATGATGATTTGCAGCTCAATTATTTGATATTTCCTAAGGCAGCTATTTGATGTCGTTTTCCGATAATAATAAAATTAAAAGCCTAATTCTGAACCGTCAAATTATTAGTTAGTCAAAAAGAATTTCTAAAAAAAATTACAAAATAAAAAAGTTACACTTTTTAAACTCTTTGTTGTTTAATATATTTTTTTCATGGGAGCTGTGTGTTATAGTCGTCCGAATTTGATGAAATTTCAACCGTAGTTCTGAAATATTTAACCATTTCTATATGTCGAAAAACTAAAAACAAAAAAAATTTAAAAACAGCAAAGTTATAATATTTGTTCATTTTTTTTCGATTGTTCCTATGGGAGCTATTTGCTATAGTCCGATCTGGCTCGTTCCGACTTATATACTTCATGCTATAGAAAGACAACTTTTGGAAAGTTTCATGTATATAGCTTTAAAACTGAGAGACTAATTACGTAGAAACGGACGGACAGACGGACAGACTGCCAGACGGACATGGCTAGATCGACTCCCCTAGTGATGCTGATGGTATATACTTTATAGGAAATAGTGCATAACATAAAGAACACAGAGACAAAACTCTCAACACATCAAAAGACTCAACCGAAGACTCTCGTCACCAACACAAATATGTCTTCAACAGCAAAGCGACTTAAGAAGGATAATCACTCCGATTTGAAGGGATCCCGTGACTCCGATGTTCAATTGTTTCACACGATCGACCTCAGATTTTCCGAGCTAAAGGAGGGTGATGCACGTATAACTGGCAGCATGGAGGAATTTTAAAACAGCTGACTGCAACAAACTTTCTCTGCGAGTCACTCAATTGGAGAGCGTCACCACGCTGGGGAAAATTGCAATTCACATCCTCTAGAAGAGCAAACAATCTTAGTGCATAACATAAAGAAAACAGAGACAAAACT